>NC_139764.1:30858342-30863342 GCF_965231275.1 Zosterops lateralis | reverse complement strand
AAATTAGTTTGTCTAAAAACTTTGACCAACTCCTGATAATACTTGGCCTACTGTTCTATACCTGTGGTAGTATTTGACCTTAAGATATTTTCAGAGTTAATAAATGTTTAATCTTTAGTAGTATCATTTATACCAGGAAATTTACTTTAACAAGTACTGTCAGTAATTTAAAAATGCTTTCATATCGTTTGCTCACTTTATCCATTTTTTATTTGCAGTTGAAAAATGAAGAAAAAGATACATATGAGGAAAACCTCCATTACCCTTTTCTTCTCATTTTAACCAAACAGAGATAGAAGATTCACCTTTTTTTTTATTTTTTTTAAGATGGACTTCTGAAAATTGAACCATGTGTGTGGATGGTCAGGGAGTGTGGAATGTTCATTCTCCATGAATCATCATTGGAGAAATATTTCTAATCTAAATGCTGAGGAAGATATCGTGGCTTGTTTTGCAGAATATAAACACTGCAACATCTTTTTTTGTATCATTTTAGAAGTTATTTTTCCAATTATATTTGAGCCTTAAACTGATCAGACTTTGCATGTGTGCATTAACAAAGGTGTAAAATTGGCTTCCTACTCTTTTGTGCCTTTAAACTTGCATGTATTTTGTTGATCTATTTAAATGCTATTTTTGAGGTGTATTTGAAAATATATGGATAATATACTTTGCGGGCTTAGATAATTGGTTGTAAAGAAGTGAAGGCATTAACGCTTAATTAGTAAGGAAATAGTTGTCTGAAGATCCTCTAAAAGTGCACCTATTGAATGTTTGTATTTTTCTGCATTTTTTTTTTAATTCCACTGTTGATTTTTCTATCCATGATTGAAATGTCCTCATTTGCTTAAGTGTTGAGGGCTCCTTTTCTGTATGTATGTATGTATGTTTTTTTCCAGCAGGACTTTTCCTCCTGTAGATGTATAAGAAATTATGCATCAGACAAAAGCCTCATAAACTGACCATTTGTCCTTTGGACACAATAGCCTGCCCAGCCCCTCTGCTCCTCCTCTCCAATTATGTGTGATTAGTCTCAGTGTGTTGTGTCAAGAAGGGGGAGTGTGCTGAGTGCTTATTATCTGTTTAGGTACAAGAAGAGCACATTTAGGTTCTGACTATGAATGGAAAGTGAGCCTTTATCAGGACTAAAATCTAAATGCTACTATCCTAGAAACTGCTTTCAAAAAAACACATGCTTTTTTTTCTATAAATTCCAAGAAACACTGTAAGAACCAAAGGATTTTATAATGTAATCAAACTATCTCCCTTGAATTAGTTTATATTGTATTTATATAGCCCATATATTTGCTATACACTTAATGTGATATTTCTTTTACTGGAAGAGACAAAAATCCTACAAAGGAACAGGAGCAGTATCTGATTTCTTAATAGTTTAACAGACTGTTTTAATGACTTCTCAGTAGCAGTCTTTAAACCACAACACTTTTAAGATGTTAAAAAAAAAAAGGGAGAGAGGCAGAGACCATGACTGAGAGAGGAAGGTACTGGCTGCAAGCAAGTGTAGAGAATCCTGCTGAAATACATTAATTAAAAGAACTGCAATTTGACAATAAGCATCTTCCATATTCAACAAGCTGGCCAGCATGTGAACCAGAAGCTCCTGAAAGTCCCTTGCTCTTCCTGCTTCTTCCCAAACAAATTTCTTCACTACCAGTTTGCACGTCCTTGTATTCAGTACTTTTTATGCTCCATTAGAGCACCTAGATGGATCTCAGAAGGCATAGGTCAAGTCGCAGTTAGATCATACATTTCTTTCGCACAAAAACTTGAATTGCAATGCCAAGTGATGGGCTAACATCACAATAACAGCAATTTATTCCTCTTTTGATAAAAAGCAGCCTATTCTCGGTGTTAGATAAAGACCAGGGGCAATGCAAACCAACCATTTATCCTAGAACTGAGTGGTATAGCTGGTATGAGTTTCATATTCAAACTCCTGTTGAAAAATACTTGTGTAGTAAGAAATCAAAAAGCATCTAGGAGCAATTTGAAATTGCTGTGAAGATGGCTTTAGTGTAATTAGTTTGGTTTGGTTTGTCCTACACAGCGGTGCTTTTGTTTCTTTAAAAGCACATACAAGGAAATCTTCATAATCAACAAAGCAGTGTGGAAAATAGCGCAATATTGAAATTTGTGAACCTTTTCTTTTTGAGAGGACCTGAATGTCTGCTGTACAATAATCTAATAAAGATCATTACTTGCCAAAAATAGAAGCAATGTCATTTGAAAATTGTGGTTTTAGCTCTAGGAAGAAAACAGTTTTACTCAAATTAGTAGCTGATAATTGCTTCTTATTTCTTTAGTGTCTGCCGTTTGAGATGAAGGCTTTGCACAGGTGCTGCTGTCCCTAAAGTGTGTAATTGATGGCTTGTTTACCAAAGATGCATTTAGGCTTCATCCTGCAAACTCATATTGGAGCTCCACAGGCAGTAAAGTTACTCATCTACATAAGTGCTTGCAGGTTTGGTCCATATGCACATTTTTAGAGGTACATATACAAGTTCTCTTTTTTTTGTTGTTTTTGTTTGTTTGTTTGTTTTGTTTTAAAAGGGTGTTGAAAAGTCACAGATACAGGATTTACATCAGGCACTAAGGATATTCTCTTTTAGATACATTTCTCAGTCCCTTGCATTAGTAGGTATTTGAATTGTTTCTGAACACTTAAATTTTAATAAAAATACAGTGTTTATTGATGCATCAAACATCTTTGCTAAGAAAATGTTAGGCAGTTTGTCAAATCATGCTTATAAAATGTATCAGACCCTTTTATGTCATATGTTTTAACTAGTCTCTGATAATTGGTATATTTTTAATGATTCTGTAACAGAATATTGAGCTTAATTCTTTGTGCTTGTAAAGCATTTGAAGTTGAATGACATCGTACAAGAGCTATGCTGGCTTCACTGAGAATGGAAATGTTACAAGTTTTCCTTCACACATTTTGGTAGCTCTTACAGCAATGTTGTGTCTTCCTTCTTTCTCAGAGCAAAATGGCAGAGAGGAATGATATTCTTGTCGACAGCCATTCCTTGGGCACAGCTCTCATGCACCTGGTGCCAATGACAGTCAGTTGTGTAATCTTCAGGATATGAAAGATCAAGAAGAAAGTATTCCATTTCCTGCTGCGAGATATGCCAAAGCCTTGCTTAAAAATTGCAAACTAGTCCCAACTGATAGCATTCTGGAACACTGGAAAAATCTTTCCATTTAGGAAATAAATTTGATTTGAAACGAAAAACATCTTAAGAATGTGAGATGAGGCAGGAGAACTTGCTATCCTGGCTCCCAGTCCAGCTTCAAAATCCTTATTAGACAAGTCATTCACATTTTGCCTGTGGCTTTAATGGCTACATGTTTGCACAAGGAGGAAAGCTGGATTAATATTGTTCCCCCCCAGAAAAAGCATTTTTATATGTTGAGCCTGGCTGCATATGGTCTATCAAGTGTTACATCTCCATTACAACTCTCCTTCGCTGCTCCCTGAACAAAAGAGGATGCAGTGGGTGGAGCTTTTGATCCTCCTCTTGATATGGCAGGTGGCACAGCTGATATGGCGGAGGAAGAGGAAAGAGGCAGCAACGCATGCAAGTCAAACAGCAGTGTTTTATTACCCACTCTCTCTAGTGCAAGAGGGGAATAACCAAGTCCTTGTTTTTTCACAGGACAAATTATAAACATGTAGTTTAGCCTGGATTTTATTTTTTTCCCAATGTGTGGGTTTCTTGTTTTTTAAGGCAAGGATTTTTAACTGTGATGTCAAACGGCAAATTCTTTCAACTCTTTTGAAATGTTTTGAGAAAGTGCTAGGACAGCATGCAGTGTTGGTTATGTCTGGAATGTTTTCTGCACAGCCTGGTCATCCCATGTTAATTCCTCAGAAAGAGACAATTTTTTTGCTTTCAATCTTTTTATTTGCTTTTTATATTGTCTTGAATCTGATGAAGGTGGTGTCTCCACTGCCACAAGTTGGTAGTCTAACACTCTGGTTATAAGCCCACTGGTATCTTTTGAAAGATTGTTTTGGTAAAGTTGATTTTCAATATGATTCTCTTCTGCAATGCAACAGCACTTACTTAATGCAATCAAAATGAGGGCACCCGGATTCAAAATCCCATAAAGCTAAAAGAAGGTCAATACATGACTTAATAAATTTGCAGATGAATGTGTAGTAAGGGGGGGACCCCCCAAATGATGCCCATTCCTCATGAGGGAACCTGAGGCACAGCCAGTATTGCTGTTTCCATTGCCTATAGCAATTTAGAAATCAGGCAATGTTGACCCCAGATTTTGTGAGACCCGCTGCTGCATGTCCTCTGCAAGATCCATCTCCCTCTCCAACCTGTGGACTCTGTTCCAACAGCTGAATGTAACAAACCTAACATTTCTTTCTCATTTTTAAAGGGTTTAGCCTATTACAGCTCCTTGCTTAGTCAGCAGCTGGCTTGCTGCCAAAAAGCCCAGCATATTGTTGTGGCTGGGTAAAAGCTGGATATTTTCCATGGCTGTCCAACAGCGGCATTGGATCTTCATTGTCTTCTCATGTGTAAAGTGTGTGGAAAGTAGAGGGAAGATGCACGAAGCGTTAGTCCAGATGGCATTCCACAGCCTGAGAAGAAACATCTTGACCCTTGAATCTGGGTTAAACTCAACAGATGCCAAGCCCCCAAAAACAAAGAGCTGTTGTGGCTGACGACAGCAAAGGAGAGATGGGCCTTTGGTAACAGAAAGTATCTTTTATTTTGGATGCATTTCCCTGCAGATAACCAACACAGTGTCACTTGTAGAAGGTTGCTTATTAAAAACAAGAAAAAAAAATGATGGTTCTCTGCATTAGGCGTCGTCCCCCTTAATTTGTAAAATATTGCCCCTGGATGATGGGTTATGCTCACAGAAAGGGTTTGAACATTCAGATTGTGCTGTGCCCTGACAGAGCCTGCATGCTAAAAGACCTGTTATTTTTTCCTGACTCTGACTCCAAT